>NC_068366.1:51676396-51688896 GCF_020536995.1 Dreissena polymorpha | reverse complement strand
TAACAATCAAATTATGAAGTGCCGTGATGGAAACATATTTGATGTTTCTGAAATAAACAGGATGCTTAGTAAACCAACATTACTTGGGTTTATATGCACATAACCATCTTCAATTGTTTCTTGTATTTATACTACGTAAAATGGTAAACGTACCTGTTCAGAAGAGTACTGTGCATCTCTGTTTTTTGCAAGCGTTTCACACACATGCAAGATAATTGCGGAACACGTATCTTCGTGGAATCCGATAAAGACATCTCCCTCTACCGTCCTACGAGTGTGTTTGGGACTGGGTGGAACAACAGTATTAGAGTATAGTAACCCCAGCTTAAACTATGTTTTAATGAAAATGAATTAAATATTTAATGTGTAATATTCTATGGCATATATTGCCTTGTATTGTTAAGTTTGTTAGTCACAAGCCTCAAATAAAATAATATTTAACAAACAATTGCTTACCTGATAATGCGTTTGGCGTCTCTTTTTTTCTAAATAATATGTATGGATTTTATCGAAGTGATAGCATAAAAACTAAGCTGTTGATCTATTTATCTTAACATCTGAGACCATAACGATTATACATACTGTATGTGAAGTTTGACAGATTGCGATGCAGAGTCGCTGGCCCAGTCCTGCAGGCGTCTTGCCAAAAGCATTTGTCGTTCATCCAGAATGGTATTGACTGACAGGAAATGCTTTTCCAGTCGATTTATCAGCGGAATCGGAAACTTCTTGTATACCGTCTGCTTCTCAGCGACGACAATTAATCTGAGAAAAGATTTTGGTCGCACAAAACTATTTAAGATAAAGTTTTTCTTACCTTATTCAATGGCAAAAACATTTGGAAAAATGAAACAAAAGCAACATAATGCCAATACATAACAGGTATTTTAAATAACAACTACCTGAAAGTCTTATGAACTGGACATTTAACTCTGTGGGTTCCTAGGCCAAGGTCCACGTATCTCTCCCCTCCGAAGTACACATAGTACTGATTCAATGCGTCGTAGAGACTTTCATACAGATTCTCCAAGTTCAGTAACACAACCGTTTTTCCAGTCTTCATGCAGACCTTGATTTTGTTTATGTTTCGACAAACCTATATACACATAATTTTATGTTTGATTTAAAAGAATGTATTAAAAAAACTTTTGTGCAGACCTTATGTACAGATACATGTAAGCATACATAAACAAATACAATCATTTCTAACTACCGATAACGTAATAACAAGTTATCAGTTTATCTGACCTGAGTGTATTCCTGGTCACTGCGGAAACTACTACCAAAAATGGTGATGGGTCGAATTTTGCTTCTCTTGGAGAGAATCTGCTGCTGTATGATGGCTAGAGCTCCGTAGTTTTCGGTAAGTAATAAAAGATAACGACTTTCTCTAGAAAAATAAACGTATGATTTATACTGATTCAGCACAATTAATCTCATTTCAATTATACTTAATTTCCACGATAAACAAAAACATAAAATGTTCATTTAATGTAAATTATTTCTCTGATGCATGCTTTTTATATCAGGGCAATACACAGTACATGTAACGGACTATAACGAAGAACTGCATTTATGTGCTATTCATTACTATGTCCAAATGCACGTACAATAAATAGAGACCATGTTTCGCTATATTAGAAAAACTCGATTTGACTAAGTATTGTGTATATTAGCATCTGTCTTATATTTGTGGACTGGTAAAACACACTAATTACAATAGTTTTTTTATAAATGATTATTTTCAGTTAAGCAAGATACTAAAGTAAAACGGTAAGCAGTAAACAATTGTATAAAAAACAGCTCTATACAAATTGTGTACCCTTCTGTTTTGAATGAATCGAAGAGACAAGCTTCAATAAGCCCTTTCGCGCTGCAGTCAGGGCCTTCCTGTGTTGGCTTCGAATACAAGGATAGAATTAATATTATATGATACATATGACGAAACTTTGAATTCAACGTATTAATGAATAGATAAGTACTTGTTTAGTTTTTGGAAAACATGTAAAAGCCTTAAACTTTGAGTATGAATATTAAAGAATCAGTTTATATATAACTTCTATCATATATGGCATCTTACATCAGGGGTGCAATACATGACTTTTCCAAGGTAATTTTTGAAACATTCCTCAGGGTCGACAAGATCCAGTCCTCCAAAGTTTCGTTTTATTGCATGAAGCATTTCCAACCACGTCGGCTTTCGTTTGTTGTGGGCCACAAAGCCATATATCATTTTCACCAAACTTTAAAACATAAAATCTCGTTTCACAACGAACTTCACTCTAATTTTTCTTCCATCTATTTTCCGTCTCATATATTTACATTTTCATATCTTCATATATCGATATTTATCATAATGTATATAAAGTTATCATTTTAAAAGATATAATTCAACTTAAAGAGCATAAGTTTATGGCATAGATAATTTTAATGTTATCTGAATGAATGAATATTAAGGAATCCGGATAACAACCTGTAAAAGTCACGAAGTCCGTAAAATTCGCGCATTTTTTCTGAAGCCATTTTGAAAATATCTAGGTATGCAACCGCTAAAGGACCAATAAATGGCTCTATGAACGACTCAACTTCTTCCTGTGTTTGGCATATTCCTCTACAAAACAATTATTTAACGAGGTCGCACAAATACATTCATTCTACAGAACACATATCAACAGGCATTCATTTATAAGATTGCATAAAATATATTAACTCAATAACTCAATAAATGTGCCAGGTTGTTGCGAAAGCAATACATGATGAATAAAAACAGCACATACGCCCTATGGATGTGGTTACATATCTTATTTGAATAAAAACCTTTATATGCAGGTAGCCATATTGTTCTTGTGTAAGAAATGTCGATTTATAAAGGTCTAAGAGGGGTAAACATTCGAGAGAGAGAGAGAGAGAGAGAGAGAGATAGAGAGAGAGAGAGAGAGAGAGAGAGAGTAGTAGAGAGAGAGAGAGAGAGAGAGAGAGAGAGGAGAGAGACGAGAGAGAGAGAGAACGAGGAGAGAGAGAGAGAGAGAGAGAGAGAGAGAGAGAGAGAGAGAGAGAGAGAGAGAGAGATAACGAGAACGAGAGAGAAGAGAGAGAACGAGAGAGAAAGAGAGAACTAGAGAAGAGAGAGAACGAAGAGAGAAGACGAGAGAGAGAACGAGAGAGAACGAGAGAGAGATAAGAGAGAGAACGAGAGAGAAAGGGAGAGATAGAGAGAGATGGGGAGAGAGAGAGAGAACGAGAGAGAGAACGATAGAGAACGAGAGTAGATATATAATCTATAAATATATATATATATATATATAGATATATATATATATATATATATATATAGATATTATATATAAAACTATATATATAATATATATATTATATATATATATATATATATATATATATATATTATATAGTTTCAGATTGGGTAAAATGGTGGGTCAAACGTCCATTTTACCGCCGTATTGTTGGGTCTTTAGTCGATTGTCGGGTCCCAAAGTCGATTATCGGGCACTTGGACCCGACAGTTGAAGACCCACTTAATAAAAGGCTGCTTAACATCCTCATGACTATTTTTTAATTCAAATTTGCGTATGTAATTTTACTCGAATTGTCGGGCCTATATCTCCCATTCGCAAACTTTAGATCAAACTCCTCACGGCAGTTACTTCCCTTGGGCATCTTCTAGAATAAGGGAGGCCACTGAGCCCTTTTCGGAAAGTCGCATATCTCCCCTGAGTATTCTCCGGAATTGGAGGTTCTCAATCGCTGGCATTCGGTACCCCTCGCAGATTATCATAATACTTATCCGATGTTTGACGGAAAGGGCCGAGAATGTGCGATTGAATCGCTGGGTAGTATTGATTTCCAGTAACAATGGCGTCGAATGAGAAAGAAAACGATCGTTATCTGTCTGACATCGAAATTGACAAATTAAGTGTTGCACAATTGAAGGATTATTTACGATTTCATAATCATTATGTGTCAGGGAATAAGAATGAACTTGTCTTGAGGACAAAAGGCGTACAAAAGCTAGGATTAAATGATCGACAGCTGCACAGGAATGCGGAAGTAAATTATGAAAAAAGGAAAACAGAAAAACTTTTTACGCCACTCGGTGAAAAGCTGCCACATCCAGATGTATTAAAAACGTTGAGTAGTGACTTAATGGACTTTCCTACATTAATAGATAGTGACATCTACAATTATTTTGTGCTGAAAATGAACACACAAAAACAATTGAGATCAAAAAATTGTATTATGTTTACAGACATAAACACAGTATTTTGTACCATGACATAAGTGACAAATGGGAACATTGTTTTGTTAAATGCAAAGTATTACCATCACTACCGAGTGCAAATGTGAAAGAAAACCCAGATCACAGTGTGTGGCTCTGTCTGTCAAAGGTCACTGGACAGGTTCATTCAGCGGAATGTAATTGCACAGCCGGGTGAGTGTACACAGTTTTTCATATAAGTTCTTGCAATATTGAAACGAGGTTATAAATAATTTATCAAGAGACATGCCTCTGTTACAATCCTAGTTGCAATAATCCAACTCCCAGCTATATTTACCCTCTGGGTTGTGAGGTGTACGAATGTACTCATAAACCCTCAGAGCATTCAAGAAGAACTAGTAGTTACGATCCCCGAATCGGCATTATACCAATCATTTTCATAGATCTATATACTGGTCACAAGCTATTCTCGGGATGGACCAGTTTCTGGGAAATTTTCATCAAAATTTAGATGCTCGAGCAAAAAAAAAAGTGCAGTTTGAAAGTATGTCTAATTATTATGTTTATATATTTTCAGGAGCGGAGAAGCATGTATCCATATTGGTGCATTTATGTATGCCCTTTCTGATCTCACTGCTAAAAAGAAGGACGGCACTCTAAGATCAACCTCAAAAAAATGCGTGTGGGACAGATTTAATAATCCCCGGAAAAGAAAGCGAACGCCTAAAAAGTCTAGCGAATTTACATTTCGGAAACATACCTTTGAGTCAAATTAGAGCCAGTCGAAAATAACACCAGAAAAGAACTTCTTGCGATTTCTGTAAATGAGAACAGTTTCCGTTCAAAACTCGAAAATATGCAACCCAACAGCTGGATGGCTTTTGAACTTTGTAGAAGAGAAGGAAGAGGTGAAATTACCAAAGTTTATAGAAATTGGATATAACTTTAGTGATAGCGTAGATCTGAATAGTGAAACTGTGAAGGATAAAATGTCGAAAATGATGGATATGCTACAAATGGATGAACTTGAATGCCAAAGTATTGAAAAATTAACCAGAGGTCAGGGAAAGAACGTACTTTGGGAAGATGAAAGAAAATTACGTGTAACTGCATCCAATTTTGGTGAAGTAATTTTACTGAAACAAGAGACTGAAAGATTTAAAAGAAATTGAGTGCAATCTTTAAAGAATAGTAACAAATATGAATTTAAGATCACAATTGTGAATTTCTCGCAAGCTTACCCTTGCTCCTAGAATATGTTTTTATAATTTTGATGTCTCACTTTTCTCTAGAGATTAACCCTTTACTTCTTAAATATGTATTTTCAAGCTTTTGTAGTTCCTTAAAAAGTTAAATGTAATAAAGTACCTTTATTACTAAATTTAAGTTTTAAAGGCTTCATTTCCAACCCTTAAATACTGATGAGCAGCAAACAGTATAAAACCTGAACAGACTGCGAGTTACTAGCATGCTGTTCTGGTTTTATGCTGTTTTCACTGTGCTTCCAAGTGGAATAGGGTTAAATAACAAAAGTTAACGCCAGATCAGAAAATAATTTAAGTAACAACAGTACAGGACATCATTGAGGTCCCTCCTTTTTTATGTTTCAATAGTCATTTAGCTCTACAAAGCATATAAATATTGTACATAAAAGTGTATGAATGTATAAATATTTATCAACTGTTCATATTATGAATTTACAGTAGTACATGTAGAATGCTTTTCAACGATTTGTGTACGGTTCATTAATACCATCACAACGTGATTGTCAATTGTTATTCCGCTAAATTGATTTGCTCTTAAAATGATAAATCATAAAAAGAACTTTTGCTATGTTATTATCCATCACTTATTACCTTACCTGTGTTTGGAGAAAAACCGAAGGGTTTACGATAATAATCTGTTTCAAAATGTTAAAATGATATGAAATTAATGAGTGGCAAGCATGACCAAATTAAGAAAATCAACACAGAGGTATCAACAGCTGCATCTTATTAAAAATCTGTGCACAATGCTTTTTGTCCAAGTATAGATCATTTCAGAACCCCATTGAGTTAATAGACACCTTGGAAGCTTTGCTGGTATGACTTCTGCTTTACATCTGACAAGTACTCTGCAGGTGTTGCTACTTGTATCAGAAATCTTGGTTTTAAACAAGAGCTGTCACCATAGGATGACTTATGCCCCCTATATACGCTTGATAGAAGTTATGAGCATTTTCCCAAACCTAAATGCATATTTCGAAACCTAAACACGGACCCTAAGTTTAAGGTCAAGGTCACAGGGGTCAAAGTTTGTGTGCATATGGAAAGGCCTTGACCATATACACATGCATGCCAAATATGAAAATGCTATCTGAAGCGACATAGAAGTTATGAGCATTTTTCGAAACCTAAACGCAAAGTGTGACGGACAGACCGACAGACAGTCCGATCACTATAGCGACATAGAAGTTATGAGCTTTTTTCGAAACCTAAATGCATATTCGAAACCTAAACGCGGACCCTTAGTTTAAGGTCAAGGTCACAGGGGTCAAAATTTGTGTGCGTATGGAAAAGCTTTGTCCATATACACATGCATGCCAAATATGAAATTGCTATCCAAAGCGACATAGCAGTTATGAGGATTTTTTCGAAACCTAAACGCAAAGTGTGACGGACGGACAGACCGACAGACAGTCTGATCACTATATGCCCTCCTTCGGGGGCATAAAAATTCTTGACGGGTTTATTGCTCCCAATTATAAATTAACTGTTGATTAAGTCTTCAGTAGCAGTACTAAACCTTAAAGACAAACATTTACTTAGGTATACAAAAGAAATCTGTGTTTTCAACGCTCTGTGTCAATTAATGTATGTAAACTTGAATCCAGTACAATATTTATCAGAATTTCAGTCTTATAATTTGTTTGGTCTTACAAAACTGCTTTCAAGCAAGAAAACATGTATAAATATATTGGCACAAACACACAAACGCAGAAACATAATTTTTCTTTTTTTGCCTGAAAATGTTTGTATGGAATATGAGACAAGAAAATAATAATCAGTAACAATTTTATTTTCACAAATGAAAGCTGACTGTAAAATGTGAAATTAAGTATTATTCACATAATTACATAGTATATTACTTATACATACATGCAATGGTCAAACACTTCTAGTTAAATTGTATACTGAATTTCTCACAAAGTTCACTTGTTCAGCTTCTTATCAAACTTAATTTGTACTAGTTTTAAGGAGCCACTTTTCCAGTTTATATTAGCATGACTATTTCAGTTTATAAACACACTTTATTTTCCGGGGACAGGTTTTTCGTGCTAACCCTGCTTTCATTCCAACACTGACCTCATCAAATAAACACTCAAAAGTTCCAGCAGTTGGGATACCAGTGTAGAACAACACCTTATCGTCATCATCCCTTATATCCTCAAAGGTGAAGCTAGGCCGATCCACTTGTATCCCAACTGTCGACGTTTCAGTAGAAGTCTGGGTTGATATACTTCTGGGAACTCTCGTATCGTCGGTTTGAGTAACCACAGAAATCAGCTCCGGTTGCACTTGTTCACACTGATGACGGATTATGGCGGGTACTGGTGTAAACCTTCCATAGTCATGGAGCTGAAATAAATAAATACATTTTTACAAGCAAAGTAAATGCAGTTTGAAGTAAAGATTATAGGTCTTTCTGTATTTTACTAAGGCATCACCAAACTGATAACTTCTTCAGTTTTTTTCTTTAAAAATGGGAAGAGCATGAAAAACAACTATCTATTTATACTGCCAAGTGCCCTTTCGAGCATGGTAGGCAGACATGGACATTATCGAGTCGGTTTCCTGGGAAGAAACCAGTACTTGGTGTCCATGGAGGAGATAATTAGAATGCCTTCCCAAGTAAGGAGTGAACCCACTAACACCCGATCGCTAGGCGGATATCTCATCCACTACAACACCGCGACCTTGAACTACAAATATTTTTTTATGTCCCCCACTATAGAAGTGGGGGACATATTGTTTTTGCCCTGTCTGTTGGTTGGTCTGTTGGTTGGTTGGTTTGCGCCAACTTAAACATTTTGCAATAACTTTTGCTATATTGAATATAGCAACTTGATATTTGGCATGCATGAGTATCTCATGGAGCTGCACATTTTGAGTGGTGAAAGGTCAGAGGTCAAATATATGTGGCCTAAATTGCTCATTTATGAATACTTTTGCAATATTGAAGATAGCAAACTCGATATTTGGCATGCATGTGTATCTCATGGAGCTGCACATTTTGAGTGGTGAAAGGTCAAAGTCAAGGTCATCCTTCAAGGTCAGAGGTAAAACATATTTGTCCCAAATCGCTTATTTTATTAATACTTTTGAAATATTGAAGATAGCAACTTGATATTTGGCATGCATGTGTATCTCATGGAGCTGCACAATTTGAGTGGTGAAAGGTCAAGGTCATCCTTCAAGGTCAGAGGTCAAATATATGTGGCCCAAATCGCTTATTTTATGAATACACTTGCAATATTAAAGATAGCAACTTGATATTTGGCATGCACGTGTATCTCATGGAGCTGCACATTTGAGTGGTGAAAGGTCAAGGTCATCCTTAAAGGTCAAATATATGGGTCAAAATTGCTCATGTAATGTCACTTCTGCAATATTGAAGCTAGCAATTTTATATTTGAAATGCATGTGTATCTCATGGAGCTGCACATTTTGAGTGGTGAAGGGTCAAGGTCATCCTTCAAGGTCAAACATTATTTAGGGGGACATTGTGTTTCACAAACGCATCTTGTTTCAAATTATCTTTATTCAACAACATTTTGTATAACGATAAAACAACTCACTCTTAGAGATACGTCTAGTAGTGATGCACTGCTTTCAACCAACAAACCATCTGCCTCGTTCTCGAAACTCAAGTCTGGTGAACGGTTATCTGACATTTCCTCAGTTTCTGGTGTGGAATTCGTCTCATCTGCTTTCAGGGCCATTTTCCAGAGTCTGTAAGGTAAACAAATAAAATTAAATCAGCACATCAAAGACCTAGAAATACACATACTTTTCAAACTAACATGAAAGAATGATGTTCAGATACGTAATATTTATGCTTCTGTATCATGTTGTAACACCGTCAGATTCTATACCGATAGAGTAACTGACCCATGTTCATTCTTGAAACCTCGTATAGCCTAGTGGCAACATATCCGCTTCAAAATATCAGATACCATTGGTTCGATCCTCGGCTGTGAGCTACATAAATAAATCATGAACTGTGCCATGGGTATGTCTGCCATTATCCCATGCTTGATTGTACCACAAGGAATCACTGATTTGAATAGTAAGCTCGATTTAATAATCCATCGGAATCGTTTTAAGGTGATAATCTGATTACACGCAGTGCGCAATCTGATTATGTGATGACTTAAATTAGTATAAGTTATTAATATGATTTAATAAGAATAGTATATGTCCTTTTATACACGCGTTCAATGCCATAATACCGGTAAAAATCATAAGTTGATTTAGATATCAGTACATTAAATAAATGTCTATATATTATAATCATACAATACGCAATTTTACAATGCCGAAGTAATGTTATTTACTGAAATAAGATCTATTTTCGCATGACACTGGCTGTATAGCAAGTAGTCTTATATAAATAAGAGCAACATTACTTCAAGCACGTACACTTAACAAAAAGAGTTCTCCGTTTAAAAATGATGGTATTAAGGTGTTACTAAATATAAAATACCCAACAGCGGGCGAGCGTTTAATGCACTTTGCGCTTGATGAATAATGTTATACAATTATTATGGGCAAATTTATAATTTCAAAACATTATTAGTTGTTGATGTTATTCGCGTTCAATAAATACATCAGTTCTTCTTATCAACCTGATGGCCTGTTGCCTGCTACAGTTTCTTATCATAATTGTATAAACTACAATACACCATCAGCGGCCGAGAGCAGAATACCGGCCGCTAAATAAATTGTGACTTGCATCAAATCTCAGGTCAAATTTTCGATTGTTTACAATAAAATACTAATATTTTATAATGTCAAGCACGTGCACTTAATAAAATACGATATGTCTTTATTTATTGTAGAATTTTGCAAAAGTAAAGCGCTTTATATATAGCAATGTTTTATTATTTCTTTCTAGTTACGTAAATAAACAAAACATAATTATGTATATAACATTTAATATTTGTACATAATTTATAAAAATAAATACAATGAAACGTGATGTTTGTGAAGTGCGCGTGACATTGAACTTCGAGTTAAGCGAAAGATGCGAATTAAATTACACATAATTAAAAACTGATACTATTCTGTCAGCATGTTTTATACTCCATCGCGCCATAAATTCATCAAATTGTGGTATACAAGCAAACGATGGAAATTATGACAGAAACCCAGCTTTTCAAATAAAATGACCCTTAACATAACGCTAGCAGACCCGAATGAATATACTTTATTTGAGTCGTGTTCTGAGAAAACTGTGCATAATGCATGTGCTTAAAGTGTCGTCCCAGATTAGCCTGTACAATCCGCACGAATTATCAGGGACGGCACTTTCCGCTTTTATGACATTTTTCGTTTAAATGAAGTGTCTTTTTAGCAAAAATCCAATTTAGGGTCGACACTTTACGCACATGCATTATGCCCATTATTCCCAGAACGCGACTCATTTAATCCAATCAGGTAAATAACAAATACAATAATAAAACAGGGGAAGTCTACACTGTGTATTAGCAACCTGCTGTGGTGAATATATCTTATCAGCTAATACACAGGCACCTGGCTACTGTACTGGAAAAATTGGATTTACTGCCAAAATAATTGATTTCATTTATGGCTAAATTGTTGTGTACATGTAAAATTAAAAACGAGGATGTATCCACATCACCGTTGCACATTGTTATTAATTTCACAGTTATCTGTTCTTTATTAGAGATAGCCTAATTAAAGACGGCGCTAATAAAATGTGAAGGTGGATATAAAGAAATAAGGTCAATTTCCGCACTGACAGTATAGCAAGTAGTCTTATATAACATATTAAAATATTCCATGGTTTTAAAAATGCACGATGTTATATAGTAAAAGAGTGTGTTTGAGTAATCAATAGGATATTTTGTATTGGCTATATTGTTTCACTCGTAAAGAAAATACCAAAATCGACGTGCGAAACTGTAAAAATTTATATCTGAAATAATATTGTTAAGGGCGTTAAGCTAGTTAAAAATAATCACGATTATTTACTATGTATAAATTAGATAAACGTTTAAGATGTAAATTCTTATCATAATATAAAATGCACATAATATTATAATATTCATTCATATTTCATTATTTCAGGTAAAAGTACAAACATATTGTTTAAATCCTATGTAATCAGCACTTTATGTTGGATTTCAACAATGCTTAATTAATTATCGGGTGTAGCAGCGGTGTACATTACCCATATGATATAACGCAAAGGTAACGGTCAAGCGACTTCCCACATTTATATGACATGTTTTATTATCGTTATCAGGTATCTGTTATGTGTCAACGGATTAACGGACATTGGTTGATTACCCGATAATATGCAAGTATCAAATGATTTAGATTCATAAGTTATGGGAAAACATTATATGCCTGACCTGAAAAATGTAGTCATAACAAATAATTATATTATAAGTTCACTTACCAGAATCACAACCTAAGTGTTGCCATCGCTCGCAGGCATCGCAAGAAACAGCACGTTGCCTCTGCCCAACTGTCTTTCCACAATGTATGCACTTTACCACTTCTGCCATTGCAGAAACACAAAAACTCACTTACTCTCACAGTAAAATTATTGTATCCCTACATTAAGAAGCACAAATGTTTGAAATATTTATATAAATTAGTTCAATTTATGATTCACTGTGTGTGTTTCAGAGTTTATTTACAGGTCCTACTGGCCTCTTCCGAGGTTATGGTAGCCCGACCTGCCCCTGTGACCTCTCAGGGGAAAAAGATTAATTTAGAGCCAAAGTAGGTCAAATTTACCCCGGCTTCCCGGGTATTCGCCAATAATTTAATTTTAAAGAGAGTTTCGTGCACGTTGGCCAATGAGACCTTAATGTGTTATTTACCGTAAGGTGGTGATGAGGTGCGGATCCCCGCCCGAGTTGTCCCGCACACTACTTATGTACAAGACACTCAACGCGACCCACATACCAACACCACTCGGTAAGTAAGACCCGGAATACACACACATAACGCTCTCAACAACCCCCCACTCA